>NC_044394.1:27529517-27562017 GCF_006542625.1 Nomascus leucogenys | reverse complement strand
CTTTTTTGCATAAGTGAATATTGATCTGTTTCTTCTGACTTACTACTTATAAATCATAAAATGGTAATGACAGTGTCCAGATAATTACTAGTAGAACCCCAGGAAAATCAGAAGTTCACCTCTAAGATGATGAGAGATGAAGCAGGGATCATGTCAGGTGGTATCTGGGAGTCAGGCTCCAGAGCCATCAGACTGGGTTTAACTCCTGCTCTCCCACTTGTAAACTGTATGAATTGGGCAACCAAGTTACTTATGTCTCTAGGCCTCAGTTTCCTCATCTGAAAAAGACGTTTATTAATAGTCCCAATTATTACTAGACCCTATCTCATAGGGCCTTTGTTAGAAACAACAAAATATGTGTAAAGCACTTTCCACAGAGCCAAATATCTAATAAGCATGCAAAAAATATTGGCCATTACTGTCATCTTGATTTTTATTTTTTTGTGGGCCCTATTCCCTGCTTTAAAGCAGCTTTAATACTACATTTGATTCCTCAAAGGATGAGGTAAAGAAACATTCTGAAGAATGTATAGAAAAAAGTTCTTTTAATTCATTTTCTTCTCTAAGTATATTTCAGATTTTTAAATGGCCAGTTAGGTTTTTGGAATGGATACTCTACACAAAGCTACAGTATCGGTATTTTTGAGAAGGCTCATGATCCTTTTACTCAGTGCTTAAAGGTTATAAACTTGCAAGATGTAATTGTGTTGTAATTCTCCGCTCAGGAATGTTTTAACTTTTACTCTCAAAATGTAAATAAAACACTGTAACTTTTAAAAAACTCAAATCATTAGATTAAATTAAAACACTGCAATTAAAAAGTTTGATAACCATTAAAAGAAAACAGATTGGGAATGGAAAAGAAACACCATTCATTATAGCAACACTATTTGTAGCACTATAGTAAAAGGGCCCATCAGCATTTCCATTATAAACTCCATTTTTCATGGGTTACAACGTTGCTGGCACAGATCCATTAGCACTACACTTACATAAGAAGTGTCAGCTTGGAATACAGAGATACTTCTAACTAATAAGTTTTGCTCTTCCCAAATAAGAAATCATTACAAAGTTAAAGTACTAGAAACTAAAATATTCCTCCTCAAAAACAGTTATACACAGACAGACAGACACACACACACCATTAAGAGCTAAGGAGAAAAAAATTCGCTTGTATTTGCATAGGGATTTTATAGACCCCAAGATAAAATGGCAGAAAATAATATGCCTTGAAATATAGTTTTTGTTGTTGTTGTTTTGAGACAGTTTTGCTCTTGTTGCCCAGGCTGGAGCGCAATGGTGAGATCTTGGCTCACTGCAACCTCCGCTACCCAGGTTCAAGAGATTCTCCTGCCTCAGCTTCCCGAGTAGCTGGGATTACAGGCATCCACCACCACACCCGGCTAACTTTTTGTATTTTTAGTAGAGATGGGGTTTCACCATGTTAGCCAGGCTGGTCTCGAACTCCAGACCTCAGGTGATCCACCTGTCTCAGCCTCCCAAAGTGCTGGGATTACAGGTGTGACCCACTATGCCCGGCCTGAAATACAGTTTAAAAGAAAAAAAAAACACACACTCACATACACAGCATGGCTGCTCTGTACTCAAACTATCACTGATTTAGGATTACTGAACAATTTCAGAAGGAACCAGACATATAAATCCCATAGTTGTTCTATCTGTGTCGTTGGTGCCCTTTCCCAGCTCCTGCCATTCTTATCCCTGGCACCTCCCCATCTTGTTGTATGAGCCTTTTACATTCCTTTCCTACTTTCTTGCTAAGGCCTTCTGCCAACATGCCAGGAGAAATGCCCAGCAATCTGGGCCACCATCCAGGCCCCACCCATCCTGCCTCCCCCCAGGATGTAAGTAGCTTCAGCGTCACAGGGGTGGTGCTTAAAATCCAATGTTGCTCAAGCTCTGGGAGCCTAGGACTCAGGTCTAAAATAACTATTAGTATTATTTAGTTATATTTGGAATTAACAGGTTTTTGTGGGTTTGTCTGGCTTGCAGACACTTACAACAGTGTTTCTTTTGGAAAATGTATTCTGAATTCTACCTTAACCTCACAACTCATTTAAAATTGAGTACAATATTACCATATGATTCAGAAATTCCAATCCTCGGTATATACCCAAAAGAAATGAAAACAGAGATTCAGATAGATACTTGTACATAAATGTTTATAGTAGCTAAAAGTGGAAACAACCCAAATATCCATCAACAGATGAATGAATAAACAAATGTGGTATAAACATACAATAGAATATTATTCAACCATAAAAAAGAATGAAGTACTGGTACATGCTACAACATGGATGAACCTTGAAGATATGTTAAGTGAAAGAAGCCAAAAACAAAAGGACAAATATCGTTCGATTCCACTTATAGGAAATAACTACAATAAAGCAAATTCATAGAAAAAGTAGATTAAAGATTCCCAGGGGATTGGGGGAGAAGGAAATAGAAAGTTATTGCTTAGTAAGTACAGAATTCATGTTTAGGGTGATGAAAAACTTCTGAAAATACACAATGGTGATGACTATACAACACTGTGAATGTACCAAATGCTACAGAATTGTGCATTTTCAAATGGTTAATTTTATATTACGTGAGTTTCAAATCAGCAAAAAAACCTGAATATAGTCAGTATCTACAAGTATATAAAAACTGAAATAGCAGATAAAGTATATTTGTTCTGTAAAGAAGATGTAGTGCAGAAAGAGGACTGAGTCAAGAGCTAGAAAACCTGAAAACCTGGGTTCAAGCCCTAACTCCACCATTCCTAATGAGATCATCTTAAGTGAGTCATTTCCCCTGTCTGAGCCTCAGTCTCATCATATAAAAAACCTGGGTACTATCTGCTCTGCTTAATTCTATCTAGGCTGAGAATCAGAAAGTACACTGAAATGTCTAACATACCAAAAAAAGGTATTATAATAAATAAAAAATTGGAATAAACTGGAACCCAAAAGGGAAAAGGATGAATGTATGCTTTCACTTTCTAACATCTTCTCTCTTCAGATGCTAGGTTTTAGGCAAATCTTAAAACACTATTTGTGTTGGAGGAGGTTTAAAACTGTCTAGGATGATTCTTGGAGCTTATGAAGTTGGGAGACCAACTCAGTTTTGGTCTAAATCTGCAGTAGCAGATCCAGTTAGGATCAGATTCTGTCCTGTGAAGTAAGAAATATAATAAGCTCAAAAGGATTCTAGATTCGACCTGTATTCTATTACTGTCTTTCAGATTATAAAGCATCTATGGTTCGAATGGGGCCATTTCAAAGCTTGACTAGTGATATGTTGGGTAAGAAGGAGAAATTGAGTCTATTTCAGTTAGAACCCTCAACAAATCAGGCTCCAAGTGCTAAAGAGGGAGAGGAAACAGGATTTATAGGTTTTTCACTAGTGGCACAAGTCTTCTTGTATAGTAACATCGAATTTATCCAACACAATCAGGGAAAGTGGTTAAGTTCCATTTGTTTGGAAAAAAAGGAAATCTGTCTCCTTAGAATATTTACAGGAAATAGTTAAAAATATATTACAAATATTATTCAGTCTAGTAATTATATGTTTAATATAGCTAACATAGCTAATATTTTCAAAATCCCTAAGAAACCCAAGAAAAAATGCAAATATAAAACAATACATTGGTTTATGGATCCATGCTGAATCCATACAAGTATATAGGTATAAGACTGAGCATGCATGCAACTTATTAGGGGAATGGTATACACGGTCTACATATTCTGGTGTAGCAAGAAGGGTCCCGTATGATAGGGCTCTGGTAGCCTGAATTCTGATCTAAGGTCTACCATGTGGTGATCTGTTTGACCTTGAACAATTCCTATGCCTCTGTCTCCTCACCTGTATAATGAGAAGATTAAGTAATAGTTTTTTTAAAAAAGTATTTTTAGTTTTAAATTTTAAGCAGTAGAACCTTTTTTTCAAATAAACTGTCCCCAAAAGCCCACTATTTCAGATAAATAAACTCAGAGCCACTCTATTTGAAGTAAGGTAAGGAATCCAGATGCCTGTCTACTTTCTGCTCCCTTATTGTCCTGGCAAGCCCCTGAGGTGCCTCTGAAGAAGATTTAGGACTCCAGAGAACACAGTATGAAATCCACTGTCCCAGAGAAAGCCTAAGGTTCCTTCCTGTTCTAATATGCTCTGATTTCACTCATCTATGCATTTTCAAATGTCCCATACAAATGCTTATTTTTGGAGAAGTTCTTTTATTTTAAATATATTTTTGGAAAATAGAGAAGAAAAAGTTCAGGAAAGCTTTCCAATCCTAAATCATGCTAATCTACTTTATTTTAATACTGCCATAAAATTAAAGCAATTAATTAGCTTACAGGAATAAATTTTCCACTTGTATTTTTTGACTTTTTTTCTTAATATAACTTATAATTTGGTATGAATGATTTAATTTATTTCACATTTTAATCTCTTTGTAGGGGCAGCATTTTACACACACACACACACACACACACACACACACACACAGAGTTCCTTTCCAATTGCTTATTGTGCTCTTAGATCTATTCAATCACCATTGGCAATCAGCATTAAAAGCCAATCTGCCCTCTGGTTAGGAGCTAACTTGGTGCTCTAACCTATCTTTACAAACCTTGCTATATACTGTAATCCTTTCAAATGCAACCGTGACACAAAGTATTACAGACTTTTAAAAACCTGTTCTCTTGAAAAAAAAAATTGTGGAGCATCAGTAACCAGATAGTATTCTCAAATTTCAGTGATCTAGTCCATGGAGCCGTCCCCTATGCACAGTGCTCTGTTTCATGCAGTACATGGCTTTAGCTGGCCAAATCTTTTTTTTCCCCAATGAATCAGTAGAACAGTAAAGATCTTACTTTTTTTTTAAGCAGTGGCATATCAATGAGGCACAGATGTGTATTCCAACTCTGCATGGATGAGCACACTGTTCAATAGTGCTGGCTCACACGGTATCAGGGCGAGTTATCACTTCCCATGAAGGCACTCTTATCACCAGGGCCCAGAGAGGTGGCTGCAAATCGCAGCCTTTTTATTTTCAAGGCAGTTTTGCTGAACATTCAGGCTTCAAAGATTCACACTTCCAAAACTCTATAAGAGTTTGTGAACGCTCAATTTGCCAAAACTGTTTACAGTGTAATTGGGCACCGTACCTGTGTCCATGAGATAGCGAAGGCGCTTCTCCACCAGCGCGGCACGGGTGTCAATTTGCTTTTGCTCATTCTCTAGTGCTGCCAATTCTCCTACAACATACTGACTGGTGTCTTTGAACCCTTTCTGTTAACAAGAACAAACAGGAAGGAAAAAAAAATCACTTGTAAGTTGCATTTTTCCTTTCTACAAACACTTAGTAAAGCACTTACCTAGAGAACCAAATACACCCTTAGTATCACCCTTAGTACCAAAAAGCAACTCCCTGTGATTCAAAAAATTTTCATATATATTACATATACCAAACTTTTATAAATAGAGTTCTTCAGCTGTTTACTATTATGTTTATAATTTTCATAGGCAGATTTGCCAGATTTTAAAAGTTAATGCTAAGTTAAAAAAAAATTCTCCTTAGAGTTAAGTTAAGAGTTATTTAAGCATGGACAAAGACGATAATTTTCCCCTTTGTGATTACCAAAACAAACACCAATGGCACTTTTAACTCAAAAGTGTAATACACAAAAATGGAGTTTTACTAAGGAATTGACCTTGAAAGTATCCAACCTGAGAGAGTCAGATAAATTTGTTCTATGGAAATACAAAATTAAAGAGATACATTTTTTTCCAAATGATTACATTATTTAAAATACTTTAAAAATGATAAAAAGGGAAGTTCACAATATCTCCAATTTTCCCTCCAGCTGGCTCCTGTACTTTAATATGCCATTCTGTTGATGTATTACTAATTATTACAGTTGTAAATACTAACCTGACAGGTGGTTTCAAACCTTGCTACATAGGATCTAAGAAAACTCATATATTGATTTGGTTAATCTTCCATTTAGCCAAGTTTGGATTTTAATTTGAAAATTTACTTTTTGAACCATCCATGTTTAAAAAAATATATTTTTTATATATGTGTGGCAGTTTACCTTTAATTTTTACAATCATATTACAAATTTAAATCATCAAAGTCAGGGTTATTTATGGTATAGTCATAAAAACTGATTAATTATAGCTCCCTTTGGATTACCTGTTTACCTTTTGACATTTTTGGGGCTAAGAGATCTAATTAGCTAAGAAATATTGAAGAACTGATTAAGTGATTATTCTTACCACCACCACTCCTATCATAAGCACTTATAACATTATTTATTCAGATAAATAAATGTGAACAAACTTCTTCTGTAAAATCCCTTCCCTTCCTAGCATATGAATCTCTTAGAAGCTATAAGGAATTATATTTCACTACTCCTTAAACAGGAAATAAAATAAAGAATTATGTTAATTATGAGCATATTTTAGAATTCTCATGATTAATAAATATGTCTAACTATATGTATAACTTACATACCTTTCGAACTGGTAAGTAATTTGTACTCATATGTGACCTGAATTTATACCAACTTATTATTAAATTGATTACGGCAGTTGACAAATTTAAAGTTAAAATATTTTAAGAAATCATAAAACTAAATTTCTCAGGATAGTTTGATTTTAAAAGTCACCATATTTTTAAAAAATGTATACCAAATGGATATTCTTCCATCTCAATACAAAATATAACAGAAAAAAATAAAATAATAGAATAAATGCTAATTTAAAATCTGGGATAATCTGGTGAATGCTTCTTGAACCTATCTGCCAGATAGCAGAGCATTTTCAAAAGAGACATTTTCTTTTCTCATCCCCATACAGACAGACAAAACAAATATAGTAGTTTGCAAAGATAATACAAAAAACAAATATATAAGGAAGCAGAAGCGATAAGCAACACACAAACTTCATTGCTCTTACTGATTGGTTCAGTTAAAAATAGAAATTTCATAATCAGGTTTCTTTAGTGCGAGTACATAGTATAGTTAAGTATTCTGTAACTTAAAAGTTATACCAAATACTTCATCAGGATTATCAGTGAGCCGTTCTTTTCTAGCTCATCCCTTTCCAGGTCTTCTAAAGTAAACAACTTAAAATGAGAAGATTTTAGAGTCCTAAAATGTAGTTGGTGACTCTGAGTGTACTTCTAAGGATTTTAAAATCCAACTATTTTAACACTGAAAACAATGAAAATACCTAGAAGAACTGTAGATAATTTAAAAAGTAGTACTATTAAAGAGAGCGATGCTTCCGGACAAAAATTCAAGTTAAAACTTGTTCTTCCTGCTTCTGTCCCGCAGCTGTCCATCAAAAGCAGCTTTCTCCCTGCGGTCTATCAAATATTTCCCTCACAAATCAATTTTACACATGATCAGCCCATACCCCTACTGAGCTGAACCTCCCCGTTAATTAAGTGAAGAAATTACCATATATATTATATTAATGCAAACATCATTCAGCTAGTAATTCACGGCTGATCTGGATAATGGAAAGGTTGAACACCCATTAACCCAAGCCAACAAAATGGGTTGGCTGAGAAATTCTAGCAGGTCTCATGTGACTTTTCCCTCTAACTGCAGCTCTGCGGTATCTGCTATTGTAATAATTAAAATCCTCCCGGTAGATCAATACTGGAATCTCTTTATGGGAAGTGCCCTGATGGAAATGTCTCAAGGAAACTGGGGCTGTGGAACTCTGAAAAATTCATTTTTTTTTATCTGACAATTATCACCACACTGCAGACTAATTCAACAGTGCACCCCTCTCACTCTGCTTTGAATGCACTGGAGATTGACATCTTAAAAAACCTAACATCTCATTTTAACAAATAAAGGCACTATTTCCACATACAGTTTGGAATTATCAGCAATCATGAAACCACACAAAAAATTAATATACATTAAGCACTTCATCTTCTGATGGCTTCCTCTGAGTTTCAGTTATCGCTGCCTTCTCCTCATTTCCTTTCTTTGTATCTTCCTGTATTGATCTCTGCCTTTTCATCTCTTAAAAAAAAAAGAGGAAAGACATGTAAAATTATTATAAAGCTTGATATTTGTGTATTGAAATGTGAATTTACATTACCAGATTTTATACACACACACACACACACACACACACACACACACACACTATATATATAGATATCTATGTATAGTTAAACCATAACACGGAAAAACATTTTAAAAAGTGTTCTACCTGGTCTATTCTCAATATATTGGCTGAAAGACTGAAGTTGAGTTTTTCTGACTGTAGAATCTTTGCTGAACACAACAGGATTTCTAAAACGTTCTGTTGTTTTTTGTAATCGTTCAGTCCGGAGATCTTCTGTGCCATTCTAAATGTAAAACAACACATGGTAAGAGAGTCCTGATCTCATAAACATAAAATTACACATTAGTAAGGCAACTTTTACTGATTTAAGATAACACTAATTTAGAAACTTTTTGCAAGAAAAGGATTTTAAAGCACTTTAAACAGCTCAACTGCAAGTTCTGTTGCCTGTAATCACAAACTTTGGGACACATGGTTTAACTCTTGATAACTGATATGAACGTGTCTTCCACCAGTGATACATATCATTTAAAAGCCATGTTGCCTCCTATTTCCCCCACTATTCTATGTCATCAGTTTGTACAGCCCCACAGACTTGTATGACAACAAGAACTAGTTTCTAATTTTATGCCCATTGAGATAAACCACTAATGCTGGATGAAGGCTAAAAGGTAGGATTATAATACTACCCTACTGAACTGCATTTCATCAGCTATAACTTTCCAAAGCCAGATTTGTAAGTAAGCCCTTTACAGCTAAGGAAACTACAATTATCTTTTCCGGGGCTTCCTATGTTAATACTGGTAACAAATTCAAATGGTTCTATCAACAAGAAATATCCCAGAAGACTGAACCACTGCAGTGTGTGGAAGCTGCAGATACCGAGGTGCTGTGTACCAAACAAATATTTCATTTTATACCTAATCTTTTATTATTTTTATTAAGTGTTTTGAAAGTAAATAGGGAAAGGCTAAGATGCATGACTAATAGCTAAGCCTGCTGAATGCTGAAACTGGTTATCAAAAGCTACCAAGACTTTGCCCTTCCTCTGCATTGAGACAATCGGTAATGAGGGAGCCCTCCAATGGCCTATTCTCTAGCCTCAAGGAGGCCTGGGATACAGAATCCTCAGGGGAAGGTAACAGTTTATCCTTTTCCACAAACACAGAATGCCTCATTTATAAATGTGTAAACTGCATTTTATTAAAAAAAATTAAAACCCAAATCAACACTGAAAGCTTCAAGAGAACAGATGGACTCTATATGTTCTTTATAAACACCATTTTCAAAATCTTAACTAAAAGGAATCATACAAAGGCAAGCTGTTTAAAGCACACCTTTTGTTGGAATAACTTTAAAGACTACTATATAAGAGTGTTTTGGAAAGCAAAACCAATTTTATCTATACAGATAAACCATAATAATGAAAATAACACTATTTTATTTTTTTAAAGTTATCTAATGAATTTATCATTAATATCATGCTTATAATATCCTAGGCATATACTTTTGATAGAAACAGTTTTGGCTTTTATTCTATGTTTTTAAAGAAAAATAGAGTTCTACTGTTATAATAACTATCCAATAGTCTAATACTCAAGTCTTTACCAAAATAAACAAACACAGCTAAATTTTTTTAGGCCTGGCAACATGCTAAAATATCAGTGCGATTAGCCAGCAAATCCCATCTTAAGAAACCTTTTTATGACTAGGGACTTCTGCCACTTTACAAATGTATTCCTCTAAACCCACTAATTCAGTTAGCCTTTTCAATCTATTGTATTATTCTTAGGCCAGCTTCATTCTGCATTAAATCCACTGCAGAAAGCTAAATTGAACACAAAAAATCAGACCCGATCCAGGCTTCCTTTTGTTCAAAGATAGAGACCAAAAGTCCTCTGGTGCTGCCACACACTTTCATCACCAGTTTATAGAAACTGACAATATAGGGGAAAAGCAATGAAAGTCATTGTTTTGGGACTTCAAAGCATCTCTGTGTCAGGGGAAGGAAATCCTTTCAGTCAGCGGGGCAGTCCCCATAGTCCGCAGGTGGGTGAAAAGTTATACAGGACTGGAAGTGCCCTAAAGCTACAGAAATACTAATCACTGTGAGGAAAGCAGGGAAACATGTGGATGGGAATAATATAAACAGTCTAATAATATTCTTATAATGTGGCATTTTTGACTAAAATGTTACACAAGGTAAGATGCATAATGGCACAAAACACATGCAAGTTATCTTAAACATTTATATTCAATCATATTACCATTTTCAGGTGTGATGATTCTTACAAATAACATACATTTAGTTCATCTATATAGGCAGAAGGTTGAGGATTATTGAAAAATGCACTAGAATTCTCTTAACAGTATTCGTCTTAGCAAAATATATATACATATAGAACTCAAGAATAGTTTCCATATTGCCTCTATTTTTACTTGAAATAGCAATTTAAAGTAGTAGTTTCCCTGAAAAATAGTACATGAATATTGATTACCATATTGATATTTACTTATTGGCTATTTAATAAAAATTTTTTTAATTAATTTTTTTTTTTTTTTTTTTTTAGACAAGGTTTCACCCTGTCTCCGCTGCTGGAGTGCAGTGACATGATCACCACTCACTGCAGCCTTGAACTCCTGGGCTCAGGCAATCCTCCTGCCTCAGCCTCCTGAGTAGCTGGGACTACAGTCATGCACCACTATGCCTGGCTAATTGTTCTACTTTTAGTAGCGAGGTCTCAATATGTTGCCCAGGCTGGTCTAGAACTCCTGATTCTCCTGCCTTGGCCTCCCAAAGTGCTGGAATTGCAGGCATGAGCCACCACACCTTACCAGTAAAAATTTCTCACACCCTAATCTTAATATTGGTGAAGAATTTGGTAAAAAATTGTTTTTAGAATTACAAACTCCTGGCAGAAACCAGAAGACACAGATACTAAGCCAAATGTTTTAAACAAGTAAGACTTACTTTCATGTCCTGCTCTGAGCTCTCAGTTACAGCTTTCTGGGCAGCACTAGAGGGTGAATTTGCCACCTGTGGCTGAACTTCTAGGAGCTTCTTCAGCTTCAAGTCCACCAACTTACTGTTTTGTTCTGTTAAATATGCAAATACCATGAATAACTGAGAGAGATGCATTTAGATATGTAGGCTGTCAATTTTACGTGAGCTCACAAAAGTACTACTATATTTTAAAAGAAAGAAGAAAAGGATATTAGTAGGTTAAACACATGAAAAATCCTTTACATATGTATATTCCCCCACCAAAATCATTCCCCTTAAAGAATACAGTCAACATATCTAAAGAGAACTTAGTTATACTATAGTTAAATAGTAGCTAATGCTTACCTAAAAACCTATGCCTGTATGTGATGTATACATTTATATAAGCACTGTATGTTATACACAATAAAACAAGCTATTATAACAAACTAGATACTTAAAAGAAGAGATACATTTCATTTTGAATATTATTTTATAGTTTTAATTCTTTTAGTATATTAGATTTATAAATATAATGCCATATTAAAACAAATTCTTAACATTATCTCAGATCATCATCATGTACATACTATTAGAATCCAGTGTTTATATATGTACCTATATAACCAGCATTGAAACAGGGTATATGTTTACAAATACCCTCTACTTAGATAGCAGAAATACAATACAGATTATTACATTTTTGGAATGTATTAATGTACGTTAATCTTTCATAATACAATAGTTCAAAATGAGTAGAAACACAACTAATTCTTAAATTAATAAAAGGCAACTCCTTAATAAAATGGTTGCAATAGATATGTCCACCATTTGCTGGATGATATTTTTCACAAAGATTAATAACTTTTCTAATTATAAGACTCTTAATAAATGCTATTGTCATTACTTTCATGCAAATTGGTCAGTTTATATTGCAAGGCTTCTCTTTTAAACAATATCTGATGAACTATGGTCAAATCAAGATAAAGATTAAACAATTTATTATTAAAACCTTATGACATACATATGAAAAAAATTTTGGGGGAAAATAAAGCAAGGATAAAAATCATAATATATTCTAAGGGCTTCCAGATTCTAGTTTGCATTCCTATTTCTTATTGCCACAAAATAAACCATAAATCTGAATTGGGAGGCATGTTTACTTACATACCAACACTTAATGGGCATGCTTGAGAGCCGTACACAATTTATTAGTTAACTCCAAACAGGAAGGCTGAGATGTGTGTTCTTTTTGGAAAACATTAAGTAGGAGGAGAGTTTTTAAAAAGGACAAGAGTCAAGCCTGTTAGGATTAAAATTAACCAATATTTAAAGTATCCCCCAAAGTTGCTACAGCTGAAACTAGAAAATTCTCCCCTTATTTTACCTAAGAAATGGCTATTTTTTCCTGTGTTACTAACCTACTGTAGAATCAGGACATATGCATCACATATTGTCACTGATTTTATACTTCCATAAATTGAGTATTAAAAAATTCAATCCAGTACTTATGGATGTCCTCCTCAGCATTAAAAAGATGTGATTGGTTTCCAATAAAGCCTTTGGTGGTGGTTATGGTGGGAAAGTGAGTAAGCAACAACAAAAATGTTAAAAAAAAAAAAAAAAAATCAAACCTAACCAAGTTCTGTAGTATTTTAAACAGAAAGAAGTAAAATGTAGTTCTAATTTTGGGTTAAACATTTAAAAGTTTTCCTTAAATATCAGCATTCTTTTGGACTTGCACAATTATAAGTAATACTGACTTCCATTTAGCAATAGTATAATTTAACACCAGGCCATGAAGGAGCTACTGACAAAAGGGCATGAGTTTTCTTGAGTCTTCGTTATAGTCAGGAAAACCCTGGCCACCTGTTAATTGGAATAATAGTAGTATTTCCAACAGGGAAAGAAATGGAGCAGCTTAGCATTGCAGGGGCATGCCAGGGATAGGAAAAAGTATGCTTGCTCTCACTCCCTTTAGCTTTTCACAGGAAAAGATAAATGTTAGAGACTTTGCCTCCTTCCTTTAAGTCTAAAGAAATCACCAAAGACTTTTTATTGTTGTAAGAATTCAGTTCAACAAGCATTTATGGAACCCCTCGGGTATACAAAACTTTGGATTGCTACTTGCTGCTGGCTTATAAAGGCAATGCATTTGGAACACTCACCTATTAAAAACCACCAGCAAGTATCTTTATATTTTAAATAAGAACTTACAAAGGTCCATTGCCAAAGTGATTTACTGATATAGGACATGAGATTAATTTAACAGCAGTCTATATAGTTTTCAAAGTGTCTTATTGTAATCAGTTAAGTATATGTAAAATCATTTACTAGAGTAATATTTAAGTATTTAACGTAAGCAGAAAATCTGCAAAATAATATTAATACTAAGACTATAATTCTAAACTAAATCAGAAAATCTGATCCCATGGTTTAGATTTATATGTGGAATATATACCTTATGACATCACACCAAAATATTTAAGCTGAGGAGGGAACCAACTATTGAAAGGCTACAGATTATCTCACATAACATAAAATACAATAGTGAACCTTAGTAATAAGAGAACACAGAATACAATTTGCTATTCCAATGTTATTGCTAATTTTAACATCCAACCTAAAACAAAATAACATAAAATTGATGGAAGGTGGACTAAGCTAAATGGTTTATGAGGCCATAAGATGTAATACAACTACAAAATTATTATTATTATTGATGAGATAATAAAAATATGACCATAAAGTTTGCCATGCAGCAGGACACAAAACATTTATAATTTGAAATTACCGGGAGTATCAAGGTCATTTTCTAAGTTAGTAAGTTCATCTCCACCTCCTACAACAAAGCCTTCAGGGATCTCCTCGTTAGTATCTATCTCAATATTATCATTTTCATCTGTAGGAACATGTAGCAATAATGTTAGTATATTATTTATATTTTATATCATTCATCCAAAACACTAAAGAAGAAAAACCAGTATTTTAGTATAGTTATTCAAATTCAGGTCTGATACAGATAAGCAAGTTAAGAAATCAGTTTTAAGTCACTCTTTCACTATTGGATTAACATTTATATTTTACATTCATATGTCAAACATGAATTATCACATCAAAGCAGATGCAAAGGTTTTGACAATTTGCCACACACTGTCTCTGAATCACTGAGCTCATTGAGTCCCTGTATTTTAAAGTGTAATCTATAAGTAACTCTAACAATGGCACACAAAAATAAAGTTAGTTTGGTGACAAAGTCATCAAATATTTCTAAATTTTACACTTTTATCAGATTGTTCGATTTAAATGCATAAATAAGCACACATTCCTTATATATATATTTGTCATTTTTATGAAGGCTTAAATACTTCTATGCTATTAATGAAATATTATCATAAAAACATTATGGATAGATTAAGAGTGAGACTAGCATATGCAATGCCTTTATACAATGGAAAGTTCAAAAACAACTAAGACAATAAATCTTGGTAGAGCAAAAGCTGGGAAAAATTATCAACCAAAATTAAATATACGGGAATGAGAAAGTCTTACATAATTTTTTATATCCCTAGTAAAATGTTTTGGGTCACAATTAATTAATGGAGTCAATTTTTGACATTAAGGATTTTTAGTAGATATTTTTTCCTTTCCAAATCCTAGTGATAAAATTGTTTCAGTAATTTTGAATTCTATACATTTGAAAAGGCACAGCAGCAATTTTAGTTGCATATTAGAGGTTTAACTTTAATTTCTATCCAACAGACAGGCAATGTACCTTTTGGAGACATGCTGTGTAGCCTTGGGATTTGAAGAATACCCCTACTACCCTGCAAGTCATTTTTTTTTTTAATTGGGCAACTTTTATTAGTAGTGAGGTATTCTGAAGATTTTTTTCCAATTGATAATTCTACAGTTTGGCTTAATCCCTCAACATTTGTCCCTCTCTGAAACCGTACATCTTTAGGCTTGATTTTTGGCTTCCTAAGTAAATGCTTACTATGAGCATTAATATTAATAACAACAGTTTACATTTATTGAAGGCTTCCCATCTACTATGTAAACCATTTGGAAGAAGAAAACAATAAAGAAAAAAGACTGGCTGGGGGCGGTGGCTCATGCCTGTAATACCAGCACTTTGGGAGGCTGAGGCAGGTGGATCACAAGGTCAGGAGTTCAAGACCAGCCTGGCCAACATGGTGAAACCCCATCACCACTAAAAATGCAAAAATTAGCCAGGTGTGGTGGTGTGCGCCTGTAGTTCCAGCTACGAGGCTGAGGCAGGAGAATGGCTTAAAACCAGAAGGTGGAGATTGCAGTGAGCCGAGATCGCGCCACTGCACTCCAGCCTGGGCAAAAGAGCAAAACTC
Source organism: Nomascus leucogenys (assembly GCF_006542625.1). Classification (NCBI taxonomy): domain Eukaryota; kingdom Metazoa; phylum Chordata; class Mammalia; order Primates; family Hylobatidae; genus Nomascus; species Nomascus leucogenys. The sequence goes on along the minus strand of NC_044394.1, from coordinate 27,546,567 downwards.
TGTCTCAAAAAAAAAAAAAAAAAAAAAAAGAAAAAAGATTGAGAAATGCACCCCCCACACCAAGGGGGGCAAAAAAGCATAGAGATAAAAACATTGTTAAATGCTTTCAGAGAAATAGCTAAGGTATTATACATGGCTTCATTATTTAAGCACAATCACTTGTGAGATCTTTTCTAATCAACTGTGCTCAGCTTATCAACTATTTGACTCATTTCATAGAAGTGGGCATCTTCAATTTCACTATCCTCAAAATTTGTAGTTTAGCAAATATGCTAACAAATATTTCTTGTGTGTCAAAAAGGTGTTCAGAATACTTCCTCAGCATTATTCTGTGTCAGAGACAGCTTCTATTAATAGTTTTTAGGGATCTAATGCAGTACTTTTTTGCTGCCAATAAGCCTCCACTGATGATTACTGAATATAATTAATCCGGGGGGAGAGTATAGAATGCAATATTCATTCATTTATTCAAGAAACTTCTACTGTGTACTGTATACACAATATGAAAAACACTGTGCTAGATGTTGAGGAGATACCAAGTTGTATGAGACATTTATTCTGCCTTAAAGGCATATTCAAGGGACTATAATACCATGTATGGTAGGGGTTACTGGATAAAAATAAGGTACAGAGCAAATTCAAAAGATAAAGAGGTTATTCTTTGCCAATGACACCAGGAATTCTTTCTTGGAAATGCTCACCTTTAAATTAGGTCTTGAGAAATGTACGAGGTACAATTGAGGGAAGGGCTTTACAGGCATGAAAGGAGGAACGGGTAGGTTATGTTCAGAGAATGGTGTAAAGTCCTATTTGGCTCAAGCATACTTAAAGAGAAATAATAGAAGGTAAGACTTGAAAGGCAAAACTATAGAGAGCCTACAGAGAGTCTTGAAGGACAGAATGGGAAGTTTAACTTTTACTTGGTAGGAATGTAGAGATACTGGTGGTCAACATGATCAGTACTGTGCTTTAGAAGATTAATTTAACAGCAATCTCCATAAGCAGTTTTCAACCGAAGTGCCTTATTGTCATCAGTTGTGAAGTAGGTATAACTTATTAGTAGTAATATAAGTACTGAAGCTTATGTCTTTTATAAGTTAGAGCAGCTTCAATTATTATTTCTATAATATCACTCTTGCTCACATTCTCATATGCCTTCTTATGTGAAAGCAGAAGTGGTCTAGGGACTGTGCCTAAGACAGCCCTATGCACGTGACACCATCTGTCATGCAAAATTGCTGACCTAAATGTTGGACTGGAGAACAGAAAGGCTGGAGTCAAGAAATGCAGGTTGGAGACTGTTATAACCCCCAGGCAAGCACTATGGAGAGCCTAACCTAGGATGAAAGAATTGGGAGTAGGTATGATGTAACTTGGAAATCAATTGGATGTTGGGCTGTGGGAGAAGGGATACTGAGGAGAGTAAGGGATACTGAGGAGAGTAAGGGATACTGAGGAGAGTAAGGGTGAGGCCACCATCACAATCAACTCTCCAGCCTGAGTGAACAGAATGACGGCATTGCCATGAAAAAAAATAGGTAAGTCTGGAAATGTGGTTGTATATGGGTTCTTTCAGATTCCAGGGATACCCAGGAAATGGCACCTACTTTCTTTACCCACTTATACAGTGCTAGGTTCCTATATGATGTTAAACAGGTGCCATTTACACTACCACTCCCCAGTAATGCTGAGTGGGTTAACTCAATGTTCATATATGTACTGCTAACCTTAGATAAAAGGATTACTATTTGGGATGGCAAGAGTAAAAAGTGATCTATACAGCTCAGGTCTTCTTAAGAATGGGTTTCTACTTTCTTTCGATTCATTGACTTCAGTTTTACAATCAACTTTGAATTCTTCTGAACAGTTAATGTTACATATTTCCTAACACCTGTAAGAAATGCTCTAACTGTATTCTTACAGAACTTAAGTGCATGTGCATGTGTGTGTTTAAAGATACTACATAATATAAATGTATAAATATAATATATCTTTATGGTTAAACACTGAAAACCCAGTAGGTGAACAAGGCAGAAAGTAAACTAGAGATCCATTATACAACAGAAGCTGGTTTGCAAGTATGCTATGTACTGTGTGTGCAGGAAAAGGTAAAAGGAGATTAGATATGCACTGAATGTGAAAATGCATTCCAGTTGACACCGCACAGCACGATAAGTAAAATAGATATCCCAACAATGTGGTCAATAAGGCCAGTCTTATACTTTTTATTTATAGATAAATTGAATGAAACCAAGATATCTGGTGACAGTTAAAAAAGAGAGAGAGAGAATATCTGCATTTTTTAAACAGAAAATGAAGTTATCATTAAAAACATACTTAAAAATTCCAAAAAAATTTCTCACTTATGATTTTTAAAATTCTCAACAAAGGTCCCCATAAAATTCATTATTTTTGAGGTTATTCTACAGAAATCAAACAAAAGATAGGAAACATAATGCAGATATTATGTTATTAATAAAAGCTAAAAATAAAAATTATTGAAGGCCTAAGATATTATTTCAGCTCAACAAACTTATTTTCCATAACTGAAATAATAAGGATCATGCAGACATTCTAATGGGCAAAATTAAAAAAAATTTCTTCATTCATCCAAAATGCAAAAGAAAATATACTACTTTGTCTACATAAAAAAGAGGCAAAGGCCGGGCGCAGTGGCTCACGCCTGTAATCCCAGCATTTTGGGAGGCTAAGGCAGACGGATCACCTGAGGTCAGGAATTCCAGACCAGCCTGGCCAACATGGTGAAACCCTGTATCTACTAAAAATATAAAAATTAGCCAGGCATGGTGGCGGGTGCCTGTAATTCCAGCTACTTGGGAGGCTGAAGCAGGAGAACTGCTAGGAACCCGGGAGGTGGAGGTTGCAGTGAGCTGAGATAGCGCCACTGCACTCCAGCTTGGGCAACAGAGCAAGACTCTGTCTCAAAAAATAAAAAGAGGCAAAAATGTCAGTTTAAAGTTAAGCAAATCTAATCTAATCTAACTAAACCAAAGTTATAAGCTATGGAATAAATAATAACAAAATGTATCAAATATAATATACTTTATAATATATAATACATGTGCTATATGACATGATATGTAATATCATCTTAAAACAAGGTAGTCACCTTCCTTGCAAATGTGCCCATAGACCATTAACAAAAATTTAATATATATTTGGCCAAAATAAAACATTAATAAATTCCCAAAGCAGAAATTTGGGTCCTATTCCCTGACCACAATACTACACAACTAAAACCAAAAATACTAAACTTTATCAACATCTGTACCTTGTCAGGAAAGATTCATACAACCCACATCGTTTGTTACATAGAATGAGGAATTTAAAATGAGGCCATCACATGTCTACAATTACAAAATGATGCAAAAATAAAAAAAAATGTATAATACACTACCTGATTTTCTCATAAGCCCCACAAGTATGTCAAACAGAGGGTAAGTGAAAGCTAGGCTATGGCTGCTAGGAGAGGTGTGATTCTGTTATTTACACAAGAATCAGGCTATTTCTGGTTGCAATAGGATATAAGTCTCTTGATTGCCTGAATATACAGTTATAGGTGACCTAAAATACCTTGTATGTATTTTCTGTGGACACCATGAAGCTGAAGACACCTCACCTCAAATTTAGTAATTTCTCACAGAGGCTGGTTGCTTGGTGCTTGAGAACAGAAAAAGTAGGCTTTCGCAGGTGAGTTCAGGCAGTGGGTATGAGTGATGATCACGTTCAATACATTCCCCAGGCTGTGCATCCACCTTGTTATGTCAGCTCTTCACTACCCTCTTTTATCACTCTGGACTACTGCTTCGAAAATCTTCCTACCCTAGTTCTCCATCTAGGCTGGTCTCAAGTTATTTCTCTCTCTTCCTTTCACACTACTCCTTAGCAAAACTTTTTTCAGACCTGAGGATTCCTACTAGACCCTAGGAGAGTGGACACTAATTTGTTAATTCTTTCCCCTGACTTAACAACCTCATCAGGGTCATTTTTACTTAGAAATTAGACTCTTGTGAACTCAAGTGAATTTTGAATTTGCTATGCAAGGGTGAGCAAACTACAGGCCAGGGGCAACATCCAGCCTACTGTCTTTTGAAGGTAAATAACAACCAGGCTCATTCATTCATATATTGTTCAAGACTGCAAAGGGCAGTTCAGGCTACAAAGGGCAGAACTGAGTAGCTGGGACAGAAAGCACATGGCTTACAAAACCTACAGTGCTCTGGCCCTTTCCAGGATGTTTGCCAAATCCTGGCAAAGCACAATGGCTGGTACTGTTTGATAAATAAATGTATATGAATCATTGAATTTCAAGAGGAATTTTACCTTCCTCCTTGTCCTAAAGTTTTCTCCACAACTCTCACTCTCAATAGCTAGGGCTTAGACCTTGAGACCAGAGGAGACCTAGTCTGTTCCATATCTCTTTATGAAGACAGGCCAAGACCCACCACTGAGGACAGGAAATAGGCCTGCATCATTTGTCTTAGGTCAACCTTAGTTCTCACAAACAGACTACCATTTGGTATGTAGCTGCTTCCAACATCCAAGGTATGCTGTGTCCTATGGGAAAAATAGACCCTGGTCACTTTGGTCTCCTTCAGGAATAAGAAACCTGACTCCTCAGGAGGTTCTCATAAGTCATTTGTCAAACCCTGCCCCTTCTTCATTTCACCTGGCTTTCCTTGTTCCAGTCTGCATTTCCTTGCCAACTCTATAGATCCAATCCTCATTTGTCCTTTGTTTACTTTATTTACTTTGATTGTTGAATGATGGCAAATTCAGATCTTTACTGTCCCTCATTACCAGGCAGCAACCACACTTTGGTTTGCAACATTGACAGTCTCCTTGCCTAGTCTGGTCCTGGCTTATCCTCAAGTGTCGTTGGATTATAAAGACAGGACCAACTATATAGCTGACACATCCCATATCATTAATAGGATTTTTAATTCTTAGCCTTCCCAGCACTTACAAGTCATTTAGCATTGTTATCTGCTCACTACTGGGAAAAACAAAAAACAGATACCAAATGCCCCTTCATCCTATTATTACTTGTTCTCCTACATGGCTTTATGATGCCACAGGAAGGTGGCATTAATAGCTTCAGGAAGCCTATCTGGAGCATAAGAATATGGTGTTTTTCCATGACTCAAAGATATAAGGAGGCAAAGATTTATTAAGACTTACTTAGAATATCTGGAGATTTTTATGATAAAAGAAGCACCTAATTATTAATGATAAATGACAGCAAATTGTCATAGTATTACACAAATGTAGCTGTACATAATTACTGATCTTACTATAAAGCTGTAGTAGAGAATGTACAAATTGCAATAAAAATCCTGCATGATAGCTGCATGATAGGAGTTGAAAAGGGAAGATGACGAATTTTTTTTTTTTTTTTTTTTGAGACAGCATCTCACTGTCACCCAGGCTGGATGACAGTGGCATGATCACAGCTCACTGCAGCCTCAACTTCCTGAACTCAAGTGATCCTCCTGATTCAGCCTCCTGAGTAGGTGGGACTGCAGGTGTGTGCCACCATGTCTGGTTAATTAAAAAAATTTTTTTTTGTAGTGGGTGTGAGTTGATTGAAGGTACTGATTTTTTTTTAAAAAAAGACAAGTGAAAAAAATTAAAATAATTTTTTTTTTTTTTTTTTGGTAGAAATAGCGTCCTGTGATGTTGCCCAGGCTGATCTCGAACTCCTGGGTTCAAGTGATCCTCCCGCCTTGGCCTCCCAGAGTGTTGGGATTACAGGCATGAGGCACTGTACCTGGCAAGATGGGTTTAACTAAGATACAGACATTCTGAGAAGACCAGAGGGACAGATACACAGCTGTGTGGGAAAGGAGCTTTCGAATTTATGACATGGAAGATTAGACGTTATAAGCATTAGAATTTTCTACAGTAAGCTTCTAAGATAAGGAAACAATAAGAAATAACAGCAATAAGTTTCAGTTTACTTTGAGGAAACTTATCATTGACCTGGAAATAGCTTACCTTTGTTTCGGCCCTCTTAGTGAAGGGTCCTCAAACCCAGGGCCATGGACCAGTACTAGTCTGTGGCCTATTAAAAACCTGGCCTAACAGGGTGAGTGAGCATTACCTCCTGAGTTCGGCCACCTGTCAGATCAGCAGCGGCATTAGATTCTCACAGGAGTGCGAACCCTATTGTGAAGTGCACATGTGAGGGATTTAGGTTATATGCTCCTTATGAGAATCTAACTAATGCCTGATGATCTGAGGTGAAACAGTTTCATCCTGAAACCATCCCTCCTTACCCTCCTGGTCCGTGGAAAAACTGTCTTCCATAAAACCAGTTCCTGGTGCCAAAAACGTTGGGGATGGCTGCTCTAAGGTCTTATTCGAGTCTTCACTTGCCTACTCTTCAGAGTGATCTTTGCACTCTAAGATTAACTCAGGGCAAGTATCTGGCATGTTTTAGTAGATAAGTAGGTTATATTCCTTTGAAATAGAAAGCTCACAAGCCTTGTGAATATATTCTTCTTAAAAATGTAAAATGTTCCAAAGATGTCCAAATTGAGCATCTCTGAAGTTAAAATTTAAATTCTCTTTAATTTTTTATATATATATATATAGCCCTGGTCCCAACATCAAGCTTAGATTAATCTCTGCAGATATTGAAGAAGACCCTCTCAGAGTAAGGAGACTAAGAAGAAACTGAGATGGGACTTCTATAAACTTCTAACATCTCAGGCTATAATGCCAGAATATTGTTAAAGTTACTTTCTAAAGATCTTGTTTTAAGTGAAAATCTTTTATGACAAAGCTCATCGCTAATTGTGCTATGATTTAGATGTTAGGGATTCAATTACATTTTACATACTCCTAATACGATTAATGAGGAATCATGGGGTATCACAAACCAAGGTATGAGTTTTTTACAAAAGCATATTCTAAGAGAGTATTTCTTGAGTATTTTTAAATGAAGCCAAAAAGTTGATGTGGAAAACAGCAACAGTTATCTTCTAATTTACTATGCTTCCTTTAGGTGTTTTGCAACATATCAATAGGTTAGAAACTTTATATTTTTGAAGCAACATTTTGAAGTAAGAATAAAAAGTCCCAAAAGGTCCACTGTGGATTTCTGGGTTGTCTGTAGAATGATACAAGATTCTTTAACTCACCTCCAGATGCCTTTGACCTTTCTTTCAGCTTTTCTGCAGCCATTTCACCATAGCTGGGAAGTTCTGACATCTTCACTCCAGATCGAGCTTCTGCTATTAGCTGACGAGCTCTCTCTCTCAGCTGCCGACGTCGCTCTTCATCTTGCTGCTAAGATATATTGAACAGTTGCCAACTCAGTAATTGACAGAAATGCAATTTCATTTTCAATCTGATCATCATGATAGTAACTGGTTTACAGCATGGTGCTTGGCCTACATTATAAATAGGATGCTCTATATCAGTTGGATGTCACACCATTTTTAAAAGACATCCTAGAATCAGATTTTTAAAAACATTTACAGATTATTGTATTAAAATGTCCATTAAAAATACAAACTAAAGAATGGTAATACATATTACTGAGAAAATATCAGAAATTATTATTAATAAAAGAATCCAGCTTACAGAAAAAAGTCACAATACTGAGAACAGAATTTTAATTCATATTTTTTAAGAATGTAATTTAACTTGCTATTTTTGAATAAAGGCACAGAGCAGTGGCTAAAAGACATCTTTGATAGCAGAAAATGCTGGTACAATATGCTGATCAAATACTATATAGGAAATGGCATATTTAGGGGGCTAGAGTAAGAGTAGGGATAGTTTATCAGTACATAATTTGATTTAAAAACTATCAACAAGAATAATCCAATAGTGATGTGAAATTCTTTTTGGTAACTCCCTCTCTCCCCAAATGTATACTGAGAAGAAAAATTAAAATCTAATGTGGTTTCTGATATTTAAAATAACAAGACAAATAAGAGAGTTGTTGACTACTAAAAAAAGGATTATTGGCCGGGCACGGTGGCTCACACCTGTAATCCCAGCACTTTGGGAGGCCAAAGTGGATGGATCACAAGGTCATGAGATTGAGACCATCCTGGCCAACATGGTGAAACCCCGTCTCTACTAAAAATGCAAAAGAATTAGCTGGGCATGGTGGCACGTGCCTGTAGTCCCAGCTACTTGGGAGGCTGAGGCAGGAGAATCACTTGAACCCAGGAGGCGGAGGTTGCAGTGAGCTGAGATCACGCCACTGCACTCCAGCCTGGCGACAGAGCAACACTCTGTCACACACACACACACACACACACACGGATTATTAATATTATGAATCGCAAATAATCAGTGTAAAACCGCTTTGTAAATTGAAAAGCATATAAAATACGGCATTATTGTGATAAAACAAAGACTGAAATAATCTGGCCCCAACATATCTTTGCAGGGTTATCTCCCCTTAACATCTCCGAACCTCCATAAATCTTTACATCTATTCATACAGAATTGTTTGTATCATGTAGCTTCATGTACTTGTGGCTCTGAGTGTGTCATTTCTTTTTCTCGGAATGAGCTTCTCTCACCTTATTTAATTTCTACTCATTCTTCCAGTTTCAGTTTAAATCCACCAAACCTCCCCTGACTATCCCCCCAACCACTTCCCTATGAAATAAAGTAATCCTTCCTCTATGTTACTTCAGTACTTTATGTGTGTCTATGTGTATATGTTATTTTTTTAAACAACACTTGTCAATTTACATTATAACTTTGTAGGGATGCCTCCCTCACATTAGAGTTGAACTATAGCTGATTTACCTTTGTATCTCTGGTCTTTAGTACATAATTTGTGCTAGGTGCTATAACCATTTCAAGCATGAGAATGTACTATATACTATTTATACTCTCAAAAAACTTATATAGAGGAAGAGAAAGTAACAATGTTAAGGCAGTATGATCAAAATAACTTAAGAGTTCAGAAAAAATAGAACATTTTTGGCTGAGGGGCAAACAATGCATCATACCATCATGGATTTCAAGTTGGGTCTGAAGAATGAGTAGGATTTGGAATGGGTAGAGATCGAAGTTGGTGGTTAGGTAGGTCAGTGCAGGAGAGACAAGGAGGTAGGAACAGTACAAAAACATAAGAGGCAAGGAAGCATATGGTGAAACATAACCTAGTTTTCCTGAACATAGGGCAAAAACAGTGATAGACAAGGCAAGAAAAATAAATTTGAGGAGATACTTTAAAGGCCCTGTCCAACAGGGAGAGGTGCTTTAATTTTATTCTAAAGACAGCAGGACCACTGCTGGGCTTTGTTTTTATGCATGTCTTTTTTTTTTTTTTTAAGTCTAGGGGAATCATCAATTAGAGGTGTATTTGAGAAAGATTAATCAGGCAATGGTGCATAAAAGAGACTGGCATAGAAGGATGGCAATGGACTAGTTAGGAGGCTCTTATAAGAGTCCAAGGAAACTGTACTGAGATACAAAACTAAGACAGTGGCAATGGGAATAGAAAGAGAAAACTGTAATATATTAGAATTAGAGGCACCAATTCTTGGTAACATAATAGATGCAGAGGGAGGGAAAAAAGACTCAGAAATTTTAAACTTAGGCAACTAGTAGAACTGTGATGCTCATAATAGAAATAGAAAAACTAAAAGGAACTATGAGAAGAGAGGGAAAGTCTGTGCTAAGACATACTGGGTTTGAGAAGCTGGCAGGACATCTGAGTAGATGTTAGTAGGTAGTCGAGAAATAAAATGGATACTAGGATGTGAGGTCAGACTATGACTAGAGAGCTGATGAGTTATAGGAATCCATGAAAGCATTTGAAGAGGCACCCCTAGAGAAAAAGGAGGGACACTGACTAAAACATGTAAAACATCTATCTATACGTACAAAAAAGGAAAAGAGGACACAGAAAGAGGGAGAGAATTAGAACACTGAAGTATCCAGAGAATCAAAGTAGAAGAGGCTTTCAAGAAAAAGGAGTATCAATTGCAGCCAATGTTAGAGGTTAATGAGTCTGAAAATTTTAAAAGGGCAATGAAACTTGGTGAGACATTGATGTATTTTAAACCACATTAAACAGTCTGTTGCCTTAAAAAACAAACAAAACAAAACTTGGTGACATATCACTAGGGACAAGGGTAGAAACCAATGGGTAGAACTCAAGCCCAGGCAATTTTTTTTTTCACAAATTTCTAGAGAAATCAAGTAAACCATCAAAATTAATGGGGGTAAGTTAATGGGGATGTCCAACGGACCCACGGACGAGCTTGAAGCTCCCAGTAGAGAACCAATTAGAAGAATCCAGTAGAGAGACAATTTCAGTTTCAAAAAGAAAAATGACTGCAATGAATTGAATCAATGAGGTCACACACTGAATCAAGGAAAATTCGAGTCCAATATGACATTCAAAACATAGAAGGAGGCCGGGCGTGGTGGCTCACGCTTGTAACGCCAGCACTTTGGGAGGCCGAGGCGGGCGGATCACGAGGTCAGGAGATCGAGACCACGGTGAAACCCCGTCTCTACTAAAAAATACCAAAAAAAAAATTAGCCGGGCGTGGTGGCGGGCGCCTGTAGTCCCAGCTACTCGGAGAGGCTGAGGCAGGAGAATGCCGTGAACCCGGGAGGCGGAGCTTGCAGTGAGCCGAGATCGCGCCACGGCACTCCAGCCTGGGTGAGAGAGCGAGACTCCGCCTCAAAAAAAAAAAAAACAAAAACAAAAAACAAAAAACAAAACATAGAAGGATATAAAAACTCATTTGTTACCATTTAAGGCAGCTTTTGAAATAACTCCTAAAAAGTAGTAATTAAAGGAAAAGAATAAATTATTTTGTATTTCTAGTGGGAAATGAATTTTAGAGTAACAAAATATTCTCAGTCAATAATGGAAAGCTCTACTATATATATATATATATGTGTGTGTGGGTATGTGTGTGTGTGTGTGTGTGTATACATATATATATATACACATATATATACACACATATATATGTACGTATATATATATAGCAAACCCATCCAGGCTGGAATGCAGTGGTGCAATCACAGCTCACTGCAGCCCTGACCTCCCAGGCTCAAGTGATCCTCCCACCTCAGCCTCCTGGGTAGCTGGAACTACAGGCATGGTGGCTGTAGTTTAAAAAAAAATTTTTTTTTTAAAATTTTTGTAGAGACAGGGTCTCCCTGTGTTGCCCATGTTGGTCTCAAACTCCTAGGCTCAAGTCATCCTCCCACTGGGATTACAGGTTTGAGCCACCATGCCTGGCCTAGCTCTACTTTATAAGATATCATTTAATAATGCCCCTAAAAGGTAGAATTATAAAAAAAATCACTTTGCAAATCATAATGAATGATTCTGGCAAGGATCATCAACTGTTATTAAAGCTCTTAGGTAAATGTCTGATGGGGAACCAGATAGTCATGCTGCAGCCAACTGTATTTTCCAAAGATGGCCACAACAGTTATCACTCATCCCACATGCTCTTCTGCAATGTGACCTTGCCACTCCCTCAATAAGAGGAAGAGTTTAATTCTTCTGAGCCAGCTTCAGTGACTTGTATGTAAGAAATAGAACGCCGAAGTGTTGCAGGTGATTTCCAAGGCTAGGTCGGAAAAGGGCATACCCTTTCTGCCCAAGCTGTCTTGAAATTGTTATATTCTGTACTCTTTCTGAGAACCCAGCAGTCATACAGTGAGACGACTAAGTTACATGTAGGTGCTTCAGTTGACCATTCTAGCCAAATTCAGCCTTCAGTCATTCTGGCGTAGGTCCCAGACATGTGAATGAAGAAGGCTTTAGATGACCTCAGACTCTACCCATTTTGAGCCACCCCCAACTGTTAGTCTTCCTAGCTGATGTCTCAGACGATGTGGAACAGAGACAAAGCATGCCCACTGTGCCCTGTCTGAACTCCTGACCTACAGAATTTGTAGAGCATAATAGCAAGACATTTTTTTTTTACGTCACTAAGTTTGGGGTGGCCTCTTACACAGCAATAATAACTGGAACATATGCTTAAGTAACACCACACAGACTACTTTTAGTTGCAAGGGGAAAACCTAATTTGTAAAAAGAGAGATAAGAACTAGATCAGAGATTAGGGACCACAAATCTAGCATCATTAATGTTGGGTCAATCATATGCTATATGTTGTTTGATATGAAGCACATGAACTGCACACCACCTATAATATTCTACCAAAAATATTTAAAGTGAATCCACTCAACCTTTAGATATAATTTCATGTTTATCATAAGCACAGGGGATAGAGAAGCAGGATAAATGACACAGCAAGACAACAACCAAATAGATCCAGAAGGTAGGATATCCCAGACAACTGACCTGGTCATTTTAATAAGTCAGAGTTAAGAAAACATATGCATAGAAAGAGATTTGGAAGGGTATACGCAAAGTTGTCATGGTGAAGATTTCTGGGTATCAAAATTTGATATTTTTATTTTATTTTGACTTCATTTTCTAATTTTCTATAATACACATGTACTACTCTTATAATAAAAATTATTTTAAAAAACAATCTCGACTAGTCATGGTGGCACACACCTATAATCCCTGCTACTCAGGAGGACTGCTTGAGTCCAGGAGTTCAAGACCAGCCTGAGCAACTGGGCTACATAGCAAGACCCTGCCTCAAAAAAGCAAATCAATGTGATGGTATGCTTCCTGAAGTATATATTGTGGTAGAGGCAAAAGAAGAGAGGTCTAACATTCAAGTGAAATTTTATTAGTATCTGGAGACACAAGCTTATTCATAGGTGAGGAATAGTATGCAATAGGCATAGTGAGACTGAAGATGCAAGAAAAACACAAAAAAATCCTGTTTACTATCAGTATTTCTTTTTTTTCATTTTTAAATTTGAGACAGGATCTCACTCTGTTACCTGGGCTGGAGTGCAATGGTGCAATCATAGCTCACCGCAACCTTGACCTCCCCAGGCTCAGGTGATTCTCCCACCTCAGCCCTGCCTCCACCCGGAGTAGCTGGGACCACAGGTGTGCGCCACCATGCCTGCCTAATTTTTGTAATTTTGGAGAGATGGGGTTTTGTCATGTTGCCCAGGCTGGTCTCAAACTCATGGGCTCAAGTGATCCACGCACCTTGGCCTCCCAAAGTGTAGGGATTACAGGCACGAGCCACCACACCTGGCCCACTATCAGTGTTTCTAAACTTGAAAAATATACTAGGAATAAAAGAAATTACAGGATTGATAATGGTGAGTTTGATGATGGCTGCTGCTATCTCCTGAGCATTTATGTGCTACGTGCTTTATGTGCATAATATTTAATTTTCACATCTTTATTTTTACCAGTAAGAATACTTAAGTTTAGAGTCACAACATTCCACAGCTAGACCTGATGTCAGAGCCAGGTGTTCAGCTCAGGTCTGTTTCACTCCAGAGCCCTTGTTCTTAACCACTAAACTATATAATTCCCAAAGTATCAAATTATATGATCAAATGAGGAAAATGAAACTTTTACTAAACTTTCATCTTCCAAACTTATGAAAAGTTAAGAGTACTAACAAAAACCATTATTTAATATGCCTCAGGCAACTAAGTTTAGTGTATTTCACTGAGTGAATAATAACTTCTTACATAGCTGGAATTTGGTGATTCAAACTAAAATGAAGGGTCATTTTTACTGAGTTAAAATGAAATAAATGATTCTAGTTTTCTGAATATGAAATGGCAACCTAATTTTTTTCTCACAAGCTATCACCTCCTCTACCCCCCATAATACTCCCATCTGCAAATTTTTCCGAGAGCTTACCAAGAGTGCAATTTAAAGTAGGCAATCCTTAATAAAACCAACTCCAAATACTAATTAGAAACACTTTATCAATTTCCATGTAAATTGTTTGTTTGTACTTATTTACTCATCATTGTTCTCTACACAATAGAAAAAAATGCAAATGAACAAATCAGAATGTAGCCCTAATGGGACTTTCTGTTTATAACCATTAGCCCAGAGGTGTGCTGTAATTCAATTCTCAAGTAGCAAGATTTAGCCTCATTAACAGACTGCAAGGGCAGGTTACAACTCATAAAACCCTACAGTAAACAAAGTTTATGGACACAGCACAAAATCTTGAGCCTGATTGACAGAATTCTAGTTCCCTATCAGATTGCCTTAATTTACTTTTCTACTAATGTCCTAACACCACAGAGACAATTTTGTTTGGGCCTGAAGCTCTCCAGTGGGATGGCATATCTGTGTTGTTTGTTTTCTCACCCTTTAACTTCCCTTAAGACAAAAAACCAACTGAGAAAATAAAAGTTAATTGTTAAGGTCATGAACGAAAAGCTTGTAATTATAGTAATTGATTATGCCACCAATTTTAGTTTAATTGATAACACTAATTTTCAGTTTATTAGTCTCCAGGTTCATTATAAGTAAAACGAGTTCATTTTAATTTTTATATGTAGGCTCCATTAAAAGATTTTTTTGCAATAATATTGAAAGAATAGATAGCAATAAAATCTATGCATTTTTTTTTTTTTACTCAAAATAGCCATACTGTTTATGTCTAAGGATAAAATGACCAGAGAGTAGGGACAATGATTATCTTATTATTTCTGTATAGCATTCAGCACAAACTGCTCAAATACGTTCATAATATTTCTGAAAATGAGTTTGCCTAAACCTAAGAAATGTATTTTTGGTATCTGCTTTGACCATTCCTCTTTCAAAAAAAGACAGTGACTCATAGCTGTAAGTAAATCATGTTTACCACGTGTGTGGGAAAAAAATATCTATTCACCGGGTTGCAGAGGCAAGGCAACTTAGAAAACTGCTGTTACTTAAAAGATAAGCATACTTCAAAAATCCAATACATAGGAAACCCATATATCTTTCATTTACTTATGTAGTCTAGATAGACTTAAATAAATTGTAGTTAGACTTCCGGTTTCTAAGAATGGGTCTGATGACATTCACCTTTTCCTATATGGTATTATTTAGAGTTAGACTGAGTTATAAAGGATAATCTTGCTTTTGTAAGATAGATGTGTATTCTTTGGAGGGTTTGATAGAAGCCGTAGTTTTGGGAGGTCTCCCTCTCCATGACTATCTTTTTACAATTTGTAACAAATTTTTGAGTAAATACTAGTTCTGTGCCCTGTGTGCTCGCACATGTATATGTGTTGTCTCATTTACTCCTTACAACTCTGTGAGATAGCTGCTATCATTCCAATTTGATAAAAACTGAATCTCACTTAAATATACCGCCCAAGGTCATATATCTTGTAAATGGCATAGTAAGAATTAAAATCAGTGGCTGTTTGATATCACAGCACTGGCCCTATCTATTACATAACTGCTATTCAGAGCATTTTCTGAGGCCCTACAGTGATTATGATTTTTTAAAGCCCCAGTTCTTTATGTATACTTGGGCTATACAAATCAGTTTAAATTTCCCTTTGTGCCAACGAATACAGAGAGATGATGAGCAACTAATTTGTTTACATTTACTTAAAACTTACGTTCCCAACCTTAAATTATAAGACTTTAGAAAAGTGATAATGTATTTAAGCTTTGCTTTTCTCTTTGCTAACATCTTCATGATAAGGCAAAAGTCCTGTTACGGTGCAAAAAGAGCCCTGTTTCAATCCAATGGATTTGAAATATTCAAATATAGATGGATCAGAATTAACCACTTTGGACATAAATTTAAATAATATTTAGCCCTTTCACAGCATGTCTTCGAGTTACTATTTTCCTTATCATTCTGAAATGGTCTACAATCTGCCATACATAGATGCACTAGTAAAACTTGACAATTTAAGGACAAACTCTTCAAGAATAAGTAATGTAATTCCTTGTTTCCTTTCCATAAAAATGTATTGGTATGCAATTTTTATATTTCACAGTTCACCGACATCTAGGCAAGCTTTCTTCCACTGCTTCAATGGTGCTACTTTTAATTTTATCCTCCTTAGTCGTAGTAATTAAAGTGATCAGCAGTGGCATCCCAGCGGCTTTGACACAGCTACAACCCCCTAGCAGACTTTTGCTTTTGAGGGGAAGGGGAAGAAAAAGGCTGGAGTTTCATTTCACAGAGAACAAGAAAATCAAGCTTCTCCAATCCCCAACTTTATTCAATTGTTCTTTCAGCAGCCTTTGGATCTTAAGAATCAAATAAAAATGGCTGCCATGGGGGGTCCTTTTTATACTTGCCGCAAATGTCACCAACTGACATTACTTTAGCCAAAAAATGATGCCATGGATTTGTGAAGGTGAATTAGAACATGAGAAACTGTCAGTGTAGCTGCTGAGATCATTACCCACCCAAGGATGTCTTTCATAATATTAGATATTTTTATTCAATCTGCTGAAAAATACAGATTGAGAAGTCTTTCTATTTAAGAAACATGTCTACACACATTTTCATGAAATAAGCTTTAACAAAACTTTTAAAACATATTATTTCAAATAATGTAGTTTGTATCCACACTCTTTGTAAAATTGTGTTTATAACATAAAAAAGCACTGTACTTCTACCGACAAAACCCCACATTTCATCTTTTACCTCCCTCAAGAACATCCTGTGCTTATTTGTTTTGTCTTCGGTGTTTCATACAGTCTTAGTAATTGAACTTCAATTAATTGAGCTAAATAAATTTTAACCTATCTAAATTTTTTTTAAAAAGTTTTACTTAGAGCTGCTAATATTTAACAGTGTTCTGTTCTCAAAATGGTCCATGAAATTCCTCAATTTTGTAGTAAACTAAAAGAACTTGACTGTCACCCTTTCATCATTAGACAGGGGGCAAGACTCTGCTATTAGGCATTCAGAATGGACCGAAAAAAAAAAAAAAAAGAATTCTGTGTTTGTCCAGAGGCAAGGATTACCAAAGTGTGCCTACTCACTTACTATGAAAGATAGAATTAAATAAAAAATAAAATTACAAGATTTTAGAAGGTTTAGGTAGACTAGATATTTTACTGCCAGCTTGATCAGCTCCTGACTGAATAAATAGGATTTAGGGTGAAACATTAAAACTGTTTAGCAGATCTTTTCAACCCATTTCAAAC